>NC_031986.2:20887366-20902366 GCF_001858045.2 Oreochromis niloticus
TACAGATAGGGAGCCGCCCTTGGTGATCGGGGGCAGTTATAGTACCCGACTGACTCACTCGGCGCCTGTACTGCAGGGTGACTTGGCTGCGTTTTGGGGCATCAGGTCCTGACTGTCGTCTGTTTTTGGACACAGTTCAGAGAATCTGGCCATCCAAAACACATAGCAGAGGATGGTTTCGATCCATCGACCTCTGGTTATGGGCCCAGCACGCTTCCGCTGCGCCACTCTGCTGGAGAGCACCCAGATGGGACTCGAACCCACAATCCCTGGCTTAGAAGGCCAGTGCCTTATCCATTAGGCCACCGGGCTGATGAGCGCTTGACTTCCTTTCTTGGAGGTTGTTTCGGCGGTTCGAGTGAAAGCCATGGTTTCAAGCTGATTTTTAGTTCAAAGATGAAACTGTATTTAAGAACATTTAAGAAATGCTGAGAAAATAAATTACACTCTGTACACACTCTGGGCAACTCAGTGTCCAGAACTCTGAACAGCCAACACCCTGTGCTTATTGCTTCACTTTATTGGGGGTGTTTATGTTGTCTGGTAGGACTTGTGAAACCACATGAAGACCAGAGAGTACCAACGATTTGAATCACTGAATCTAATTCCATTAAAAGAGGGGGAGTAGCAGGAGCACGTGTGACGTGCTCAAACACAGCTGAATCAAAGGTTTGAATTACCTCTTCAGCATGGCATCGAGTTTGGCAAAGGCCTGATAACAAGCCATTCATTTGATTCAGGTGTGTCAGAACAAGGATGCACCTAAAAGCTAAAGAAAAGTAGCTCTCCAGACTGGAGTTGGAGACCCCTGTGCTAGGCTATGTACAGATAGGGAGCCGCCCTTGGTGATCGGGGGCAGTTATAGTACCCGACTGACTCACTCGGCGCCTGTACTGCAGGGTGACTTGGCTGCGTTTGGGGATCAGGTCCTGACTGGTCGTCTGTTTTTGGACACAGTTCAGAGAATCCGGCCATCCAAAACACATAGCAGAGGATGGTTTCGATCCATCGACCTCTGGGTTAGGCCCAGCACGCTTCCGCTGCGCCACCTGCTGGAGAGCACCTCAGATGGGACTCGAACCCACAATCCCTGCTTAGAAGGCCAGTGCCTTATCCATTAGGCCACCGGGGCTGATGAGCGCTTGACTTCCTTTCTTGGAGGTTGTTTCGGCGGTTCGAGTGAAAGCCATGGTTTCAAGCTGATTTTAGTTCAAAGATGAAACTGTATTTAAGAACATTTAAGAAATGCTGAGAAAATAACTTACACTCTGTACACACTCTGGCAACTCAGTGTCCAGAACTCTGGCAGCCAACACCCTGTGCTTATTGCTTCACTTTATTTGGGGGTGTTATGTTGTCTGGTAGGACTTGTGAAACCACATGAAGACCAGAGAGTACCAACGATTTGAATCACTGAACTAATTCCATTAAAAGAGGGGAGTAGCAGGAGCACGTGTGACGTGCTCAAAACAGCTGAATCAAAGGTTTGAATTACCTCTTCAGCATGGCATCGAGTTTGGCAAAGGCTGATAACAAGCCATTCATTTGATTCAGGTGTCAGAAAAGGAGCACCTAAAATCTAAAGAAAAGTAGCTCTCCAGGACTGGAGTTGGAGACCCCTGTGCAGCCTATGTACAGATAAGGAGCCGCCCTTGGTGATCGGGGCAGTTATAGTACTCAACTGACTCACTCGGCGCCTGTACTGCAGGGTGATTGGCTGCGTTTTTGGGCATCAGGTCCTGACTGTCGTCTGTTTTGGACACAGTTCAGAGAATCCGGCCATCCAAAACACATAGCAGAGGATGGTTTCGATCCATCGACCTCTGGGTTATGGGCCCAGCACGCTTCCGCTGCGCCACTCTGCTGGAGAGCACCTCAGATGGGACTCGAACCCACAATCCCTGGCTTAGAAGGCCAGTGCCTTATCCATTAGGCCACGGGGCTGATGAGCACTTGACTTCCTTTCTTTGGAGGTTGTTTCGGCGGTTCGAGTGAAAGCCATGGTTTCAAGCTGATTTTTAGTTCAAAGATGAAACTGTATTTAAGAACATTTAAGAAATGCTGAGAAAATAAATTACACTCTGTACACACTCTGGGCAACTCAGTGTCCAGAACTCTGAACAGCCAACACCCTGTGCTTATTGCTTCACTTTATTTGGGGGTGTTTATGTTGTCTGGTAGGACTGTGAAACACATGAAGACCAGAGAGTACCAACGATTTGAATCACTGAATCTAATTCCATTAAAAGAGGGGAGTAGCAGGAGCACGTGACGTGCTCAAACACAGCTGAATCAAAGGTTTGAATTACCTCTTCAGCATGGCATCGAGTTGGCAAAGGCCTGATAACAAGCCATTCATTTGATTCAGGTGTGTCAGAACAAGGATGCACCTAAAAGCTAAAGAAAAGTAGCTCTCCAGGACTGGAGTTGGAGACCCCTGTGCTAGGCTATGTACAGATAGGGAGCCGCCTTGGTGATCGGGGGCAGTTATAGTACCCGACTGACTCACTCGGCGCCTGTACGCAGGGTGACTTGGCTGCGTTTTGGGGCATCAGGTCCTGACTGTCGTCTGTTTTTGGACACAGTTCAGAGAATCCGCCATCCAAAACACATAGCAGAGGATGGTTTCGATCCATCGACCTCTGGGTTATGGGCCCAGCACGCTTCCGCTGCGCCACTCTGCGGAGAGCACCTCAGATGGGACGCGAACCCACAATCCCTGGCTTAGAAGGCCAGTGCCTTATCCATTAGGCCACCGGGGCTGATGAGCGCTTGACTTCCTTTCTTGGAGGTTGTTTCGGCGGTTCGAGTGAAAGCCATGGTTTCAAGCTGATTTTTAGTTCAAAGATGAAACTGTATTTAAGAACATTTAAGAAATGCTGAGAAAATAAATTACACTCTGTACACACTCTGGGCAACTCAGTGTCCAGAACTCTGAACAGCCAACACCCTGTGCTTATTGCTTCACCTTATTTGGGGGTGTTTATGTTGTCTGGTAGGACTTGTGAAACCACATGAAGACCAGAGAGTACAACGATTTGAATCACTGAATCTAATTCCATTAAAAGAGGGGAGTAGCAGGAGCACGTGTGACGTGCTCAAACACAGCTGAATCAAAGGTTTGAATTACCTCTTCAGCATGCATCGAGTTTGGCAAAGGCTGATAACAAGCCATTCATTTGATTCAGGTGTGTCAGAACAAGGATGCACCTAAAATCTAAAGAAAGTAGCTCTCCAGGACTGGAGTTGGAGACCCCTGTGCTAGGCTATGTACAGATAGGGAGCCGCCCTTGGTGATCGGGGGCAGTTATAGTACCCGACTGACTCACTCGGCGCCTGTACTGCAGGGTGACTTGGCTGCGTTTGGGGCATCAGTCCTGACTGTCGTCTGTTTTGGACACAGTTCAGAGAATCCGGCCATCCAAACACATAGCAGAGGATGGTTTCGATCCATCGACCTCTGGGTTATGGGCCAGCACGCTTCCGCTGCGCCACTGCTGCTGGAGAACACCCCAGATGGGACTCGAACCCACAATCCCTGGTTAGGAGGCCAGTGCCTTATCCATTAGGCCACCGGGGCTGATGAGCGTGACTTCCTTTCTTTGGAGGTTGTTTCGGCGGTTCGAGTGAAAGCCATGGTTTCAAGCTGATTTTTAGTTCAAAGATGAAACTGTATTTAAGAACATTTAAGAAATGCTGAGAAAATAATTACACCTGTACACACTCTGGGCAAACTCATGTCCAGAACTCTGAACAGCCAACACCCTGTGCTTATTGTTTCACTTTATTTGGGGGTGTTTATGTTGTCTGGTAGGACTTGTGAAACCACATGAAGACCAGAGAGTACCAACGATTTGAATCACTGAATTAGTTCCATTAAAAGAGGGGGAGTAGCAGGAGCACGTGTGACGTGCTCAAACACAGCTGAATCAAAGGTTTGAATTACCTCTTCAGCATGGCATCGAGTTTGGCAAAGGCCTGATAACAAGCCATTCATTTGATTCAGGTGTGTCAGAACAAGGAGCACCTAAAATCTAAAGAAAAGTAGCTCTCCAGGACTGGAGTTGGAGACCCCTGTGCTAGGCTATGTACAGATAGGGAGCCGCCCTTGGTGATCGGGGCAGTTATAGTACCCGACTGACTCACTCGGCGCCTGTACTGCAGGGTGACTTGGCTGCGTTTTGGGGCATCAGGTCCTGACTGTCGTCTGTTTTTGGACACAGTTCAGAGAATCCGGCCATCCAAAACACATAGCAGAGGATGGTTTCGATCCATCGACCTCTGGGTTATGGGCCCAGCACGCTTCCGCTGCGCCACTCTGCTGGAGAGCACCCAGATGGGACTCGAACCCACAATCCCTGGCTTAGAGGCCAGTGCCTTATCCATTAGGCCACCGGGGCTGATGAGCGCTTGACTTCCTTTCTTTGGAGGTTGTTTCGGCGGTTCGAGTGAAAGCCATGGTTTCAAGCTGATTTTTAGTTCAAAGATGAAACTGTATTTAAGAACATTTAAGAAATGCTGAGAAAATAAATTACACTCTGTACACACTCTGGGCAACTCAGTGTCCAGAACTCTGAACAGCCAACACCCTGTGCTTATTGCTTCACTTTATTTGGGGGTTTATGTTGTCTGGTAGGACTTGTGAAACCACATGAAGACCAGAGAGTACCAACGATTTGAATCACTGAATCTAATTCCATTAAAAGAGGGGAGTAGCAGGAGCACGTGTGACGTGCTCAAACACAGCTGAATCAAAGGTTTGAATTACCTCTTCAGCATGGCATCGAGTTTGGCAAAGGCCTGATAACAAGCCATTCATTTGATTCAGGTGTGTCAGAACAAGGATGCACCTAAAACTAAAGAAAAGTAGCTCTCCAGGACTGGAGTTGGAGACCCCTGTGCTAGGCTATGTACAGATAGGGAGCCGCCCTTGGTGATCGGGGGCAGTTATAGTACCCGACTGACTCACTCGGCGCCTGTACTGCAGGGTGACTTGCTGCGTTTTGGGGCATCAGGTCCTGACTGTCGTCTGTTTTTGGACACAGTTCAGAGAATCCGGCCATCCAAAACACATAGCAGAGGATGGTTTCGATCCATCGACCTCTGGTTATGGCCCAGCACGCTTCCGCTGCGCCACTCTGCTGGAGAGCACCCCAGATGGGACTCGAACCCACAATCCCTGCTTAGAGGCCAGTGCCTTATCCATTAGGCCACCGGGGCTGATGAGCGCTTGACTTCCTTTCTTTGGAGGTTGTTTCGGCGGTTCGAGTGAAAGCCATGGTTTCAAGCTGATTTTTAGTTCAAAGATGAAACTGTATTTAAGAACATTTAAGAAATGCTGAGAAATAAATTACACTCTGTACACACTCTGGCAACTCAGTGTCCAGAACTCTGAACAGCCAACACCCTGTGCTTATTGCTTCACTTTATTTGGGGGTGTTTATGTTGTCTGGTAGGACTTGTGAAACCACATGAAGACCAGAGAGTACCAACGATTTGAATCACTGAATCTAATTCCATTAAAAGAGGGGGAAGTAGCAGGAGCACGTGTGACGTGCTCAAACACAGCTGAATCAAAGGTTTGAATTACCTCTTCAGCATGGCATCGAGTTTGGCAAAGGCCTGATAACAAGCCATTCATTTGATTCAGGTGTGTCAGAACAAGGATGCACCTAAAAGCTAAAGAAAAGTAGCTCTCCAGGACTGGAGTTGGAGACCCCTGTGCTAGGCTATGTACAGATAGGGAGCCGCCCTTGGTGATCGGGGGCAGTTATAGTACCCGACTGACTCACTCGGCGCCTGTACTGCAGGGTGACTTGGCTGCGTTTTGGGGCATCAGGTCCTGACTGTCGTCTGTTTTTGGACACAGTTCAGAGAATCCGGCCATCCAAAACACATAGCAGAGGATGGTTTCGATCCATCGACCTCTGGGTTATGGGCCAGCACGCTTCCGCTGCGCCACTCTGCTGGAGAGCACCTCAGATGGGACTCGAACCCACAATCCCTGGCTTAGAAGGCCAGTGCCTTATCCATTAGGCCACCGGGGGCTGATGAGCGCTTGACTTCCTTTCTTGGAGGTTGTTTCGGCGGTTCGAGTGAAGCCATGGTTTCAAGCTGATTTTTAGTTCAAAGATGAAACTGTATTAAGAACATTTAAGAAATGCTGAGAAAATAAATTACACTCTGTACACACTCTGGGCAACTCAGTGCCAGAACTCTGACAGCCAACACCCTGTGCTTATTGCTTCACTTTATTTGGGGGTGTTTATGTTGTCTGGTAGGACTTGTGAAACCACATGAAGACCAGAGAGTACCAACGATTTGAATCACTGAATCTAATTCCATTAAAAGAGGGGAGTAGCAGGAGCACGTGTGACGTGCTCAAACACAGCTGAATCAAGGTTTGAATTACCTCTTCAGCATGGCATCGAGTTTGGCAAAGGCCTGATAACAAGCCATTCATTTGATTCAGGTGTGTCAGAACAAGGATGCACCTAAAATCTAAAGAAAAGTAGCTCTCCAGGACTGGAGTTGGAGACCCCTGTGCTAGGCTATGTACAGATAGGAGCCGCCCTTGGTGATCGGGGCAGTTATAGTACCGACTGACTCACTCGGCGCCTGTACTGCAGGGTGACTTGGCTGCGTTTTGGGCATCAGGTCCTGACTGTCGTCTGTTTTGGACACAGTTCAGAGAATCCGGCCATCCAAAACACATAGCAGAGGATGGTTTCGATCCATCGACCTCTGGGTTATGGCCCAGCACGCTTCCGCTGCGCCACTCTGCTGGAGAGCACCTCAGATGGACTCGAACCCACAATCCCTGGCTTAGAAGGCCAGTGCCTTATCCATTAGGCCACCGGGGCTGATGAGCGCTTGACTTCCTTTCTTTGGAGGTTGTTTCGGCGGTTCGAGTGAAAGCCATGGTTTCAAGCTGATTTTTAGTTCAAAGATGAAACTGTATTTAAGAACATTTAAGAAATGCTGAGAAAATAATTACACTCTGTACACACTCTGGCAACTCAGTGTCCAGAACTCTGACAGCCAACACCCTGTGCTTATTGCTTCACTTTATTTGGGGTGTTTATGTTGTCTGGTAGGACTTGTGAAACCACATGAAGACCAGAGAGTACCAACGATTTGAATCACTGAATCTAATTCCATTAAAGAGGGGGAGTAGCAGGAGCACGTGTGACGTGCTCAAACACAGCTGAATCAAAGGTTTGAATTACCTCTTCAGCATGGCATCGAGTTTGGCAAAGGCCTGATAACAAGCCATTCATTTGATTCAGGTGTGTCAGAACAAGGATGCACCTAAATCTAAAGAAAAGTAGCTCTCCAGGACTGGAGTTGGAGACCCCTGTGCTAGGCTATGTACAGATAGGGAGCCGCCCTTGGTGATCGGGGCAGTTATAGTACCCGACTGACTCACTCGGCGCCTGTACTGCAGGGTGACTTGGCTGCGTTTTGGGGCATCAGGTCCTGACTGTCGTCTGTTTTTGGACACAGTTCAGAGAATCCGGCCATCCAAAACACATAGCAGAGGATGGTTTCGATCCATCGACCTCTGGGTTATGGCCCAGCACGCTTCCGCTGCGCCACTCTGCTGGAAGAGCACCTCAGATGGGACTCGAACCACAATCCCTGGCTTAGAAGGCCAGTGCCTTATCCATTAGGCCACCGGGGCTGATGAGCGCTTGACTCCTTTCTTTGGAGGTTGTTTCGGCGGTTCGAGTGAAAGCCATGGTTTCAAGCTGATTTTTAGTTCAAAGATGAAACTGTATTTAAGAACATTTAAGAAATGCTGAGAAAATAAATTACACTCTGTACACACTCTGGGCAACTCAGTGTCCAGAACTCTGAACAGCCAACACCCTGTGCTTATTGCTTCACTTTATTTGGGGGTGTTTATGTTGTCTGGTAGGACTTGTGAAACCACATGAAGACCAGAGAGTACCAACGATTTGAATCACTGAATCTAATTCCATTAAAAGAGGGGAGTAGCAGGAGCACGTGTGACGTGCTCAAACACAGCTGAATCAAAGGTTTGAATTACCTCTTCAGCATGGCATCGAGTTTGGCAAAGGCCTGATAACAAGCCATTCATTTGATTCAGGTGTGTCAGAACAAGGATGCACCTAAAATCTAAAGAAAGTAGCTCTCCAGGACTGGAGTTGAGACCCCTGTGCTAGGCTATGTACAGATAGGGAGCCGCCCTTGGTGATCGGGGGCAGTTATAGTACCCGACTGACTCACTCGGCGCCTGTACTGCAGGGTGACTTGGCTGCGTTTTGGGGCATCAGGTCCTGACTGTCGTCTGTTTTTGGACACAGTTCAGAGAATCCGGCCATCCAAAACACATAGCAGAGGATGGTTTCGATCCATCGACCTCTGGGTTATGGGCCCAGCACGCTTCCGCTGCGCCACTCTGCTGGAGACACCTCAGATGGGACTCGAACCCACAATCCCTGGCTTAGAGGCCAGTGCCTTATCCATTAGGCCACCGGGGCTGATGACGCTTGACTTCCTTTCTTTGGAGGTTGTTTCGGCGGTTCGAGTGAAAGCCATGGTTTCAAGCTGATTTTAGTTCAAAGATGAAACTGTATTTAAGAACATTAAGAAATGCTGAGAAAATAAATTACACTCTGTACACACTCTGGGCAACTCAGTGTCCAGAACTCTGAACAGCCAACACCCTGTGCTTATTGCTTCACTTTATTTGGGGTGTTTATGTTGTCTGGTAGGACTTGTGAAACCACATGAAGACCAGAGAGTACAACGATTTGAATCACTGATCTAATTCCATTAAAAGAGGGGAGTAGCAGGAGCACGTGTGACGTGCTCAAACACAGCTGAATCAAAGGTTTGAATTACCTCTTCAGCATGGCATCGAGTTTGGCAAAGGCCTGATAACAAGCCATTCATTTGATTCAGGTGTGTCAGAACAAGGATGCACCTAAAATCTAAAGAAAAGTACTCTCCAGGACTGGAGTTGGAGACCCTGTGCTAGGCTATGTACAGATAGGAGCCGCCCTTGGTGATCGGGGGCAGTTATAGTACCCGACTGACTCACTCGGCGCCTGTACTGCAGGGTGACTTGGCTGCGTTTTGGGGCATCAGGTCCTGACTGTCGTCTGTTTTTGGACACAGTTCAGAGAATCCGGCCATCCAAAACACATAGCAGAGGATGGTTTCGATCCATCGACCTCTGGGTTATGGGCCCAGCACGCTTCCGCTGCGCCACTCTGCTGGAGAACACCCCAGATGGGACTCGAACCCACAATCCCTGGCTTAGGAGGCCAGTGCCTTATCCATTAGGCCACCGGGGCTGATGAGCGCTTGACTTCCTTTCTTTGGAGGTTGTTTCGGCGGTTCGAGTGAAAGCCATGGTTTCAAGCTGATTTTTAGTTCAAAGATGAAACTGTATTTAAGAACATTTAAGAAATGCTGAGAAAATAAATTACACTCTGTACACACTCTGGGCAACTCAGTGTCCAGAACTCTGAACAGCCAACACCCTGTGCTTATTGCTTCACTTTATTTGGGGGTGTTTATGTTGTCTGGTAGGACTTGTGAAACCACATGAAGACCAGAGAGTACCAACGATTTGAATCACTGAATCTATTCCATTAAAAGAGGGGGAGTAGCAGGAGCACGTGTGACGTGCTCAAACACAGCTGAATCAAAGGTTTGAATTACCTCTTCAGCATGGCATCGAGTTTGGCAAAGGCCTGATAACAAGCCATTCATTTGATTCAGGTGTGTCAGAACAAGGATGCACCTAAAAGCTAAAGAAAAGTAGCTCTCCAGACTGGAGTTGGAGACCCCTGTGCTAGGCTATGTACAATAGGGAGCCGCCCTTGGTGATCGGGGGCAGTTATAGTACCCGACTGACTCACTCGGCGCCTGTACTGCAGGGTGACTTGGCTGCGTTTTGGGCATCAGGTCCTGACTGTCGTCTGTTTTTGGACACAGTTCAGAGAATCCGGCCATCCAAAACACATAGCAGAGGATGGTTTCGATCCATCGACCTCTGGGTTATGGGCCCAGCACGCTTCCGCTGCGCCACTCTGCTGGAGAGCACCTCAGATGGACTCGAACCCACAATCCCTGGCTTAGGAAGGCCAGTGCCTTATCCATTAGGCCACCGGGGCTGATGAGCGCTTGACTTCCTTCTTTGGAGGTTGTTTCGGCGGTTCGAGTGAAAGCCATGGTTTCAAGCTGATTTTTAGTTCAAAGATGAAACTGTATTTAAGAACATTTAAGAAATGCTGAGAAAATAAATTACACTCTGTACACACTCTGGGCAACTCAGTGTCCAGAACTCTGAACAGCCAACACCCTGTGCTTATTGTTCACTTTATTTGGGGTGTTTATGTTGTCTGGTAGGACTTGTGAAACCACATGAAGACCAGAGAGTACCAACGATTTGAATCACTGAATTAATTCCATTAAAAGAGGGGAGTAGCAGGAGCACGTGTGACGTGCTCAAACACAGCTGAATCAAGGTTTGAATTACCTCTTCAGCATGGCATCGAGTTTGGCAAAGGCCTGATAACAAGCCATTCATTTGATTCAGGTGTGTCAGAACAAGGATGCACCTAAAATCTAAAGAAAAGTAGCTCTCCAGGACTGGAGTTGGAGACCCCTGTGCTAGGCTATGTACAATAGGGAGCCGCCCTTGGTGATCGGGGGCAGTTATAGTACCCGACTGACTCACTCGGCGCCTGTACTGCAGGGTGACTTGGCTGCGTTTTGGGGCATCAGGTCCTGACTGTCGTCTGTTTTTGGACACAGTTCAGAGAATCCGGCCATCCAAAACACATAGCAGAGGATGGTTTCGATCCATCGACCTCTGGGTTATGGGCCCAGCACGCTTCCGCTGCGCCACTCTGCTGGAGAGCACCTCAGATGGGACTCGAACCACAATCCCTGGCTTAGAAGGCCAGTGCCTTATCCATTAGGCCACCGGGGCTGATGAGCGCTTGACTTCCTTTCTTTGGAGGTTGTTTCGGCGGTTCGAGTGAAAGCCATGGTTTCAAGCTGATTTTAGTTCAAAGATGAAACTGTATTTAAGAACATTTAAGAAAGCTGAGAAAATAAATTACACTCTGTACACACTCTGGGCAACTCAGTGTCCAGAACTCTGAACAGCCAACACCCTGTGCTTATTGCTTCACTTTATTTGGGGGTGTTTATGTTGTCTGGTAGACTTGTGAAACCACATGAAGACCAGAGAGTACCAACGATTTGAATCACTGAATCTAATTCCATTAAAAGAGGGGGAGTAGCAGGAGCACGTGTGACGTGCTCAAACACAGCTGAATCAAAGGTTTGAATTACCTCTTCAGCATGGCATCGAGTTTGGCAAAGGCCTGATAACAAGCCATTCATTTGATTCAGGTGTGTCAGAACAAGGATGCACCTAAAATCTAAAGAAAAGTAGCTCTCCAGGACTGGAGTTGGAGACCCCTGTGCTAGGCTATGTACACATAGGGAGCCGCCCTTGGTGATCGGGGGCAGTTATAGTACCCGACTGACTCACTCGGCGCCTGTACTGCAGGGTGACTTGGCTGCGTTTTGGGGCATCAGGTCCTGACTGTCGTCTGTTTTTGGACACAGTTCAGAGAATCCGGCCATCCAAAACACATAGCAGAGGATGGTTTCGATCCATCGACCTCTGGGTTATGGGCCCAGCACGCTTCCGCTGCGCCACTCTGCTGGAGAGCACCTCAGATGGGACTCGAACCCACAATCCCTGGCTTAGAAGGCCAGTGCCTTATCCATTAGGCCACCGGGGCTGATGAGCGCTTGACTTCCTTCTTTGGAGGTTGTTTCGGCGTTCGAGTGAAAGCCATGGTTTCAAGCTGATTTTTAGTTCAAAGATGAAACTGTATTTAAGAACATTTAAGAAATGCTGAGAAAATAAATTACACTCTGTACACACTCTGGGCAACTCATGTCCAGAACTCTGAACAGCCAACACCCTGTGCTTATTGCTTCACTTTATTTGGGGGTGTTTATGTTGTCTGGTAGGACTTGTGAAACCACATGAAGACCAGAGAGTACCAACGATTTGAATCACTGAATCTAATTCCATTAAAAGAGGGGAGTAGCAGGAGCACGTGTGACGTGCTCAAACACAGCTGAATCAAAGGTTTGAATTACCTCTTCAGCATGGCATCGAGTTTGGCAAAGGCCTGATAACAAGCCATTCATTTGATTCAGGTGTGTCAGAACAAGGATGCACCTAAATCTAAAGAAAAGTAGCTCTCCAGGACTGGAGTTGGAGACCCCTGTGCTAGGCTATGTACAGATAGGGAGCCGCCCTTGGTGATCGGGGCAGTTATAGTACCCGACTGACTCACTCGGCGCCTGTACTGCAGGGTGACTTGGCTGCGTTTTGGGGCATCAGTCCTGACTGTCGTCTGTTTTTGGACACAGTTCAGAGAATCCGGCCATCCAAAACACATAGCAGAGGATGGTTTCGATCCATCGACCTCTGGTTATGGCCCAGCACGCTTCCGCTGCGCCACTCTGCTGGAGAGCACCTCAGATGGGACTCGAACCCACAATCCCTGGCTTAGAAGGCCAGTGCCTTATCCATTAGGCCACCGGGGCTGATGAGCGCTTGACTTCCTTTCTTTGGAGTTGTTTCGGCGGTTCGAGTGAAAGCCATGGTTTCAAGCTGATTTTAGTTCAAAGATGAAACTGTATTAAGAACATTTAAGAAATGCTGAGAAAATAAATTACACTCTGTACACACTCTGGGCAACTCAGTGTCCAGAACTCTGAACAGCCAACACCCTGTGCTTATTGCTTCACTTTATTTGGGGGTGTTTATGTTGTCTGGTAGGACTTGTGAAACCACATGAAGACCAGAGAGTACCAACGATTTGAATCACTGAATCTAATTCCATTAAAAGAGGGGAGTAGCAGGAGCACGTGTGACGTGCTCAAACACAGCTGAATCAAAGTTTGAATTACCTCTTCAGCATGGCATCGAGTTTGGCAAAGGCCTGATAACAACCATTCATTTGATTCAGGTGTGTCAGAACAAGGATGCACCTAAAAGCTAAAGAAAAGTAGCTCTCCAGGACTGGAGTTGGAGACCCCTGTGCTAGGCTATGTACAGATAGGGAGCCGCCTTGGTGATCGGGGGCAGTTATAGTACCCGACTGACTCACTCGGCGCCTGTACTGCAGGGTGACTTGGCTGCGTTTTGGGGCATCAGGTCCTGACTGTCGTCTGTTTTTGGACACAGTTCAGAGAATCCGGCCATCCAAAACACATAGCAGAGGATGGTTTCGATCCATCGACCTCTGGGTTATGGGCCAGCACGCTTCCGCTGCGCCACTCTGCTGGAGAGCACCTCAGATGGACTCGAACCCACAATCCCTGGCTTAGAAGGCCAGTGCCTTATCCATTAGGCCACCGGGGCTGATGAGCGCTTGACTTCCTTCTTTGGAGGTTGTTTCGGCGGTTCGAGTGAAAGCCATGGTTTCAAGCTGATTTTTAGTTCAAAGATGAAACTGTATTTAAGAACATTTAAGAAATGCTGAGAAAATAAATTACACTCTGTACACACTCTGGGCAACTCAGTGTCCAGAACTCTGAACAGCCAACACCCTGTGCTTATTGCTTCACTTTATTTGGGGGTGTTTATGTTGTCTGGTAGGACTTGTGAAACCACATGAAGACCAGAGAGTACCAACGATTTGAATCACTGAATCTAATTCCATTAAAAGAGGGGAGTAGCAGGAGCACGTGTGACGTGCTCAAACACAGCTGAATCAAAGGTTTGAATTACCTCTTCAGCATGGCATCGAGTTTGGCAAAGGCCTGATAACAAGCCATTCATTTGATTCAGGTGTGTCAGAACAAGGATGGCCTAAAATCTAAAGAAAAGTAGCTCTCCAGGACTGGAGTTGGAGACCCCTGTGCTAGGCTATGTACACATAGGGAGCCGCCCTTGGTGATCGGGGGCAGTTATAGTACCCGACTGACTCACTCGGCGCCTGTACTGCAGGGTGACTTGGCTGCGTTTTGGGGCATCAGGTCCTGACTGTCGTCTGTTTTTGGACACAGTTCAGAGAATCCGGCCATCCAAAACACATAGCAGAGGATGGTTTCGATCCATCGACCTCTGGGTTATGGGCCCAGCACGCTTCCGCTGCGCCACTCTGCTGGAGAGCACCTCAGATGGGACTCGAACCCACAATCCCTGGCTTAGAAGGCCAGTGCCTTATCCATTAGGCCACCGGGGCTGATGAGCGCTTGACTTCCTTTCTTTGGAGGTTGTTTCGGCGGTTCGAGTGAAAGCCATGGTTTCAAGCTGATTTTTAGTTCAAAGATGAAACTGTATTTAAGAACATTTAAGAAATGCTGAGAAAATAAATTACACTCTGTACACACTCTGGGCAACTCAGTGTCCAGAACTCTGAACAGCCAACACCCTGTGCTTATTGCTTCACTTTATTTGGGGTGTTTATGTTGTCTGGTAGGACTTGTGAAACCACATGAAGACCAGAGAGTACAACGATTTGAATCACTGAATCTAATTCCATTAAAAGAGGGGGAGTAGCAGGAGCACGTGTGACGTGCTCAAACACAGCTGAATCAAAGGTTTGAATTACCTCTTCAGCATGGCATCGAGTTTGGCAAAGGCCTGATAACAAGCCATTCATTTGATTCAGGTGTGTCAGAACAAGGATGCACCTAAAATCTAAAGAAAAGTAGCTCTCCAGGACTGGAGTTGGAGACCCCTGTGCTAGGATATGTACAGATAGGGAGCCGCCCTTGGTGATCGGGGGCAGTTATAGTACCCGACTGACTCACTCGGCGCCTGTACTGCAGGGTGACTTGGCTGCGTTTTGGGGCATCAGGTCCTGACTGTCGTCTGTTTTTGGACACAGTTCAGAGAATCCGGCCATCCAAAACACATAGCAGAGGATGGTTTCGATCCATCGACCTCTGGGTTATGGGCCCAGCACGCTTCCGCTG
>NC_031986.2:20907366-20909866 GCF_001858045.2 Oreochromis niloticus
TGGCTTAGAAGGCCAGTGCCTTATCCATTAGGCCACCGGGGCTGATGAGCGCTTGACTTCCTTTCTTTGGAGGTTGTTTCGGCGGTTCGAGTGAAAGCCATGGTTTCAAGCTGATTTTTAGTTCAAAGATGAAACTGTATTTAAGAACATTTAAGAAATGCTGAGAAAATAAATTACACTCTGTACACACTCTGGGCAACTCAGTGTCCAGAACTCTGAACAGCCAACACCCTGTGCTTATTGCTTCACTTTATTTGGGGTGTTTATGTTGTCTGGTAGGACTTGTGAAACCACATGAAGACCAGAGAGTACCAACGATTTGAATCACTGAATCTAATTCCATTAAAGAGGGGAGTAGCAGGAGCACGTGTGACGTGCTCAAACACAGCTGAATCAAAGGTTTGAATTACCTCTTCAGCATGGCATCGAGTTTGGCAAAGGCCTGATAACAAGCCATTCATTTGATTCAGGTGTGTCAGAACAAGGATGCACCTAAAGCTAAAGAAAAGTAGCTCTCCAGGACTGGAGTTGGAGACCCCTGTGCTAGGCTATGTACAGATAGGGAGCCGCCCTTGGTGATCGGGGGCAGTTATAGTACCCGACTGACTCACTCGGCGCCTGTACTGCAGGGTGACTTGGCTGCGTTTTGGGGCATCAGGTCCTGACTGTCGTCTGTTTTCGGACACAGTTCAGAGAATCCGGCCATCCAAAACACATAGCAGAGGATGGTTTCGATCCATCGACCTCTGGGTTATGGGCCCAGCACGCTTCCGCTGCGCCACTCTGCTGGAGAGCACCTCAGATGGGACTCGAACCCACAATCCCTGGCTTAGAAGGCCAGTGCCTTATCCATTAGGCCACCGGGGCTGATGAGCGCTTGACTTCCTTTCTTTGGAGGTTGTTTCGGCGGTTCGAGTGAAAGCCATGGTTTCAAGCTGATTTTTAGTTCAAAGATGAAACTGTATTTAAGAACATTTAAGAAATGCTGAGAAAATAAATTACACTCTGTACACACTCTGGGCAACTCAGTGTCCAGAACTCTGAACAGCCAACACCCTGTGCTTATTGCTTCACTTTATTTGGGGGTGTTTATGTTGTCTGGTAGGACTTGTGAAACCACATGAAGACCAGAGAGTACCAACGATTTGAATCACTGAATCTAATTCCATTAAAAGAGGGGAGTAGCAGGAGCACGTGTGACGTGCTCAAACACAGCTGAATCAAAGGTTTGAATTACCTCTTCAGCATGGCATCGAGTTTGGCAAAGGCCTGATAACAAGCCATTCATTTGATTCAGGTGTGTCAGAACAAGGACGCACCTAAAAGCTAAAGAAAAGTAGCTCTCCAGGACTGGAGTTGGAGACCCCTGTGCTAGGCTATGTACAGATAGGGAGCCGCCCTTGGTGATCGGGGCAGTTATAGTACCCGACTGACTCACTCGGCGCCTGTACTGCAGGGTGACTTGGCTGCGTTTTGGGGCATCAGGTCCTGACTGTCGTCTGTTTTTGGACACAGTTCAGAGAATCCGGCCATCCAAAACACATAGCAGAGGATGGTTTCGATCCATCGACCTCTGGGTTATGGCCCAGCACGCTTCCGCTGCGCCACTCTGCTGGAGAGCACCTCAGATGGGACTCGAACCCACAATCCCTGGCTTAGAAGGCCAGTGCCTTATCCATTAGGCCACCGGGGCTGATGAGTGCTTGACTTCCTTTCTTTGGAGGTTGTTTCGGCGGTTCGAGTGAAAGCCATGGTTTCAAGCTGATTTTTAGTTCAAAGATGAAACTGTATTTAAGAACATTTAAGAAATGCTGAGAAAATAAATTACACTCTGTACACACTCTGGGCAACTCAGTGTCCAGAACTCTGAACAGCCAACACCCTGTGCTTATTGCTTCACTTTATTTGGGGGTGTTTATGTTGTCTGGTAGGACTTGTGAAACCACATGAAGACCAGAGAGTACCAACGATTTGAATCACTGAATCTAATTCCATTAAAAGAGGGGGAGTAGCAGGAGCACGTGTGACGTGCTCAAACACAGCTGAATCAAAGGTTTGAATTACCTCTTCAGCATGGCATCGAGTTTGGCAAAGGCCTGATAACAAGCCATTCATTTGATTCAGGTGTGTCAGAACAAGGATGGCCTAAAATCTAAAGAAAAGTAGCTCTCCAGGACTGGAGTTGGAGACCCCTGTGCTAGGCTATGTACAGATAGGAGCCGCCCTTGGTGATCGGGGGCAGTTATAGTACCCGACTGACTCACTCGGCGCCTGTACTGCAGGGTGACTTGGCTGCGTTTTGGGGCATCAGGTCCTGACTGTCGTCTGTTTTGGACACAGTTCAGAGAATCCGGCCATCCAAAACACATAGCAGAGGATGGTTTCGATCCATCGACCTCTGGGTTATGGGCCCAGCACGCTTCCGCTGCGCCACTCTGCTGGAGAGCACCTCAGATGGGACTCGAACCCACAATCCCTGGCTTAGAAGGCCAGTGCCTTA